>NC_087472.1:95899598-95917098 GCF_036321535.1 Camelus dromedarius | reverse complement strand
GATGGGGAGCTGTTGAGGAGTTCTGAGCAGAGGAGTGCCATGATGTGACCTTAAGTGAACTACTTTGCTGTAATCTCAGCAAAAGATGATGGCAACTTGAGCGACCAGATAGCAGCGTACCTTGGGAGAAGTGGTTGGATTCTGGATGCATTTTAAAGTCAGAACTGATAGGATTTGTTACTCAGATCTTTTCTTCCCCAAGTTAACTGCATAGAATGAATGACAAAGAGATTCCTTCCATCAGTCTGTTCATTCTGAATTAAATTCTAATACATTTAATTACTCACTCTAAAAATAAGTAATTTTCAAGGTAAATAAATGAATAGACTCCTTATGCAAATCATTGGTTCTTCCTCAACACAGACATAATGATGAACTCTTTTAAAAGATCTTGTGGACCTCCCCCCACCACTCCATACACACGTGGCATAACACTGTCCTTGCTCTTTAATAGGCTTTTGCAGGAGGGAGGTGGGCAGGTTGGGGAGGGTGACTTGTGCTCAACTGTAAGCTCACAGTCTAGTCGATGAGGCAAAATTACTGAACCAGAGACACACCACACCGCATACACAGTCCTATTCCCACAGAGAGATCCCTGAAGTCATGAGAATCGCAGCTGGAACATGCCATTGTCTCTGATGGGTGTGTGTTCATCCATATGCAGGTGTGTTCAAGGGGTGGCAGGAAGTAATTAACAACTGCTATACTGATTTTTAGTCTAAACATTTACATAAGTGGGGAGAGAAGGAAGAGCTGAGGTGACTGCATAGAGAAGGTGAGATGTAAGCTGGGACCGGAAGTATCAGTAGGATGTGAATGACTGGAGATGAGAAGGCAGAAGACATTCTTGTGGGTCCCTTCTCTGTGCCTTCTCCTCCTCTTTCCCTATACAGTCTTACTTAGGTGATGCTCTGTTAGGAAAACCAGCCTGAGGAGTTGTTCGACTCTGAACCAGTAAGTTGAAGTTAAATTTCTAGAGCAACCTAATCTTTGGTTTGATGAGCTGCCAGACCTCAGTTTATTGGTGTCAGGCTATGCTCTTCTTTTGAATGGTTATAGATGAAAGAAAATCTTCTTGGGCAAATCTTGAAATTAAGAAAATACTGAGAGTGTACTCCATGTCCTGTTCCTTGTTTTTATCCTTATACCTTGTCCACCTACCAGTATTCTGTTCCCTCCTCTCCATTTGCACTCAGTTCTTTCATAAGGCCATACCTGTGTTTCTAAAAAATCACTAAGTTACGTAAAATCACACGATAACAACCAAATGGTTTATGGGAAAAACATAGGGGTTAGGAGCACAACACACAAAAACTTCATCAGTGACACATAAACAAAAATATAGTCACCTAATGAAAACAGTGGTGTAATATTACACATCTTAAACAGCTAAGAAATACATAAATACTACAGTAAATATGGCACTTTACCTTGAAAATGACCTGAAGTTTGCTTGCGACAGTGAACCTCAGAAGGGTTGCAGCTTGTGAGTCATGGTGAAGTGGTGAAAGGAAAGTTATCTGAAATTGGAAGGAAAATTACAAGAAATACCAGATGTGGGTGAGCATAGCTCATCACACACTCAGTGAACTGAGGTAGCTGGTCACTATTTGAGGGGTACGTGTGTATTATATATATTCCTCGATATAAAATCTGGGTGCAATTTTCTGCACTCACCTGGTGTTTCTTAGAGGCAAAATCCTGCAGAAGCAAATATAAAATTCCCATTATGTTCAGATTGTATCCTGATATGTTGATGGCATTGGAATAAATTCTCATTTTCAAAATAAGGATTGTAGTGTAACCAACTGTACCTTGTTTTCTATTGATGATTAACTAGCACCTTTCTTCCCCCTACTTTATTGTTCTCTCCTCATCCTCGTAATATACAAAATTACTCTTATTTTTACTAAAGCTGATTGGAACATCCATCAACCAGATGGTTATTGAATATTGTCTCTCTCCAGGATGTTTGTGTGGAGTGTGGGAAGTAAAAAGGGTTTTGAAGCCATGGGTTCTGCCCTTACACAGCTCCAGGATATTTGTGTGGGGTGTGGGAAGTAAAAAGGGTTTTGAAGCCATGGGTTCTGCCCTTACACAGCTCCAGGATTAGGAGCCAAGCACACACATTGGAAGCAAAACAGACGTTCTTTAAAAAGTAACACTATATTATAGAATTAATACATCAGTGCTAGAGATAGGGTAAAATAGAGCTAGTAAGGTAAGAGTACTTAGAAGATAAAAATTTTGATCCAGATCTTAAACAAAGTAGCAAACATGGATTAGAGAAGTAAAAGAAATTCCTAACACTCAGAGAGAATGTGGAAATCCCCCAGGTTTTTTCTTTTTCTTTTTCCTTTTTTTATTCTCTTATGCTCCAGCCTCCAAGTGATCTTATGGTGGCAACAGAAGCTTCAGTGAGAGTCACCTAGAGCCACAACTCCAGAAGGAAAAGGAAAAACACTGTGTGTGCCTGCCCCCCCCCACCCCCATCTCTCTGCCTGCCTGCCTGCCTGCCTGCCTCTCTGCCTTTCTCCCCCCTTCTCCACCCTCCCCTCTACCTCTCTTGTAAGTAAGTAAAGACCCAGCTTTCTGGCCAGCTGCTGGAACTGGAAGATACCAGGGAGATCACAGACAGAGATGACCTCAGGAAAAGTGACCCCATATAAAGTTGTTCATAGGCTCCTAGGCTCATGCCCTGATCTGAAAGGAAAGAATCTGAGCCTAATCAGTGTATCAAAGACTTTGAGAACTGAAGTAAAAGACTACCACCCAGGACCCAGATGGACTTCTGGGTGGTGTACACATGGGACAGATTCAAAAAGCACTGCAGCAGTTTTAAAAACTGAACTGAGATCAGAACCACAGTCCACAGAAAGTGGGTTGGAACTCATAGCTCAAACGTAATGAAATGAATTGCCTGCCAAAACAAAAACATCAGCATTCTTCATAGGATTTAAACAAGACCCATAGACTGATAACATACTATTTGAAATATCCAGGATACAATGCGAAATTACCTGGTATAAGAAGAACCAAGAAAAGCACAACTTGCATGGGGAAAAATAAAATCAAAAGATGTCAATGCTGAAATGACACTGGTGTTAGAATTATATGACAAAAGAAATAGGAGATATAAAGAAGAACCAGATAAATACACTAGAACCAAAATATATTGTAACCAAAGTTTAAAAAAAAAAAAAACTCACTAGGTGGACTCAGTAGCAGAATGGAGGTGACAGAGGAACGAGTTGGTGAACCTGAAGATGGATCAGTAGATATTATCCCAACTGAAGGAGAGAGAGAAGGATGGAGGAGTTGGGCAGAACAGAGCCTCAGGGACCTGTGGGACAATAATAGAAAGTAATAACATCCGTATCGTTGGAGTCCAAAAAAAGGAGGAGCACCAGGTTGAAAAAAATATATGAAGAAATAATGTGAGAACTTCCCAAGTTTGGCAAGAGACAAACTTTTATAGATTCAAAAGGCTCAGTGAATTTCATACAGGATAAGCCCAAGGAAATTCACTCCCAGACACATCATAATCAAATTGTAGGAAACAAAATACAGAAAAATATTAAAAGTGGCTAAATGTATTATAAGGGACAATGATTCAAATGATGATGTGTTTCTTATCGGAAACCCTACAGGCCTGAGGAGGTGGAACAATGTTAAGTTGTGGTTTTTTTTTTTTTTCTAATGTTGCCTATCACATTTTTTCCCCCCTTTTTGGGGGAGGAGATAATTAGGTTTATTTATGTATTTTTGATTTTTTTTAATGAAGATACTGGAGATTGAACCCCTCGTGCATGCTAACACACACTGTACCACTGAACTATACCCTCTTCCCAGAATTATGTTTTTAAACTGCTAAAAGAAAATAATTGTTAGTTCAGATTTTTAAATCTAACAAAAAAGAAGTATTTAGGAGTAAAGTTGAAAGATATTTTCAGATGAGGGAAAACTAAGAGAATTCATCACCAGCAGACCTGCTCTGAAAGTATTACTAAAGGAAGTTATGCAGACAGAAGAGAAATGATACTGGAAGGAAACTTGGAACATCAAGCATAAAGAAGAGCAAAAGAAATGGTGAATATAATAGACTGCTTTTTCCCCTCTTAAAATATATTTGATAGGTGAAAGCAAAAACTGTAGTGTTGTCTGATAAAGTTTTCAGTGTACGTAGGTGTAATATATAAGACAACTACAACATAGAAGGGGGAGGGAAGAGGGACCTATATGGGTTTTAACATTCCACTTAAAGTGGTAAAATTTTTATTCTAAGTATATACATTGTCATCCTTAACTATGAACTTTCCAAAGAGATGTTGTCAAAACTACAATTTAATTAAATAAATTTTCAAATTTTGAATAATCCAGAAGGGGGCAGGAAATGGGAAAGAGGAAGGAAAAAACAGACAAACAGAAAACAAATAATAAAATGGTAGACCCAAATCCAAACATATCAATAACTACATTAAATGTAAATGGTCTAAATGTATATACACCAATTGAAAGACAGAAATTGTCTGTATTTTTTAAATGATGCAACAATCAAATGTCTTCAAGAAACTCACTTCAAATATAATGATACAGGTAGGTTAGAAGTAGAAAGTGGCAAAAGGTATACCATGCAAACATTAATCAGAAGAGAATTAGAGTGGCTATATTAATAGCAGAAAATTAGACTTCAGAGCAAAGAAAATTACTGGGGATAAGGAGAGATTTTACATAATATAAGAAAGCTAGTTCACTAAGGAAAGATAATCCAAAATTTGCATGCACCTAACAACAGTGCTTCAAAATACATGAAGCAAAAACTGGCAGCACTGAAAGGAGAAATAGACAATCCATAATTATACTTGGCAACTTTAGCACTCTTCTGATTTTGTAATTGATAGCAATATTGGCCAGAAAATCAGCAAGGATATAGGAGAACTGACAACCAACTGGATCTAATTGGTATGTATAGAACACTCCACCCAAGAGTAGACAATCTACATTCAGGTTCATGTGGAACATTCAACAAGATAGACTATGTTCTGGGTCATAAAAAGAATCTTCATGGATTAAAAAAAATTAAAATCGTACCAAGTATACTCTCTAACCAAGTAATTCTAATGGAACTAAACTAGTCAGTAAGAGAAAGATAAGAGGAAAATCTCCAAGTTCTTGGAAATTAAACAACATACTTCTATAATGGGTCAAAAAAGATCTTAAGGAGAATTAGAAAATATTTTGAACTGGGTAAAAATGAAAATACAACATATCAAATAGTGACTGAGACAATATATACTGTGATGCATACTGTAATACAAAGTAGGTCAATTACCGATGTTTGAATGTTTATACTATTATTTATTCATCATGGATACATATAAAATCTGTAAAATACTCAAGTAACAAGTGTCAAGAGATTGTATATTAACCCAGCTGATAATATAGTTCATTTGACAGTTAAGTATTAAGTAATTATGCTGTCAGAATCAAGTGAAGATCTAGAGAAAGTAAAAACTGAACAAAATAGGATGATGCAGCTAAAGTAGTGTTTAAGAGGGAAATTGATAGCATTAAAATGTTTCAGTTAGAAAAAAAGAAAGAGCTCAAATCAATAATCTGAGTTTCCAGCTTAAGAAAATTTTTTTAAAAGCAGAGCAAAATGAACCCAAAGTGTAGGAAGAAGGAAGTAGTGAAGATACATCAATTAAATTGAAAGAATAGGGAAAATCAATGAAACCATAATCTGGAAATTTGAAAAGAACAATAAAATTGATCTAGCAAGGCTGACAAAGATAATAAGAGAAAAGATACAGATTAGCAATATCCAAAATATTGGGCCTCCACAGATTTTAAAAAGAACAATAACAGAATACTACACACATACTTGACAATTTAAGGGTAGTGTACCAACTCCTCAAAAATCAAAGAGTAAAATTTCATCCAAGATGAAATAGATAACATCAATGTTCATATCTGTTAAAGGAATTGAATTAATAATTGAAAAGAATAATAAAGTTGGAGGACTCAATAACCAATTGTAAGACTTAAAATAACACTACAGTAATCAAGGCAGTGTGGAACTGGCAAAAGAAGCCTAGACCAATGGAAGAGAACAGAACAGTCACACAAGTGTGGCAATTTGATTTTAGACAAAAATGCTAAAACAATTTAATGAAGAATGAATAGCCCTT
The DNA here is from genome assembly GCF_036321535.1 of Camelus dromedarius. Taxonomy (NCBI): domain Eukaryota; kingdom Metazoa; phylum Chordata; class Mammalia; order Artiodactyla; family Camelidae; genus Camelus; species Camelus dromedarius. The sequence goes on along the minus strand of NC_087472.1, from coordinate 95,910,907 downwards.
TTAGCAAGTAATGTTGGAAAATTTGGACATCCATATGCAGAAAAAATAAAGTTTGAGCTAAAGCTCTTTATATAAAAATTAACAAAATACATCACAGATCTAAATGTAAAACTGTAAGACTTTAAGAAGTAACACATAAGAGAAACTCTTCATGACCTAGGGTTAGGCAAAGAGTTCTTAGACATGAGGTCAAAATCATGATCCATAAAAGAAAGGGAAAAATGATCACCTGGACTTCATCAAAATAAAAACCTTTGCTTTGGAAGAGACACTATTAAGAGAAAGAAGTGACAAGCCACAAATGTGGAGAAAATATTTACAAATCACATATCCAACAAAGGACCTGAATCCAGTATATATAAAGAACTCTCAAAACTCACAGTTAAAAAAAAAAAAGCAAACCAATTTTTTAACAATCCAATTTTAAAATAAACAAAAGACTTGAACAGATTCTCTACCAAAGAGGACATAAAGATGACAAATTAGCACGTGAAAAGTTGTTTCATTATTAGCATCAGGGAAATGCAAATTGAAACCATGACAAGATATCACTTCACACTTATTGAAATGGTTAAAATACAAAATACTGACAATATCAAATGCTGATGAGGATGTGGAGCAACGGGAATCTTCATACTTACTCTGCTGGTGAGAATGTAAAACGGTGCCACCAGTCTGAAAACAGTTCAGCAGTTTCTTCTAAAGATCACTATACACATACCATATGACCTAGCAATCCTCTTGAGTACTCCAGAGAAATGAAAAGTTATGCCCATACAAACCCTGTACAGAAATGTTTCTAAGCAGCTGAATCCATAAAAGCCAAAAACTGGAAACACCTCAGACACACTTCAATGGATGAATGAATGAACTGTGGTGCTTTCACACCATGGAGTGTTACTCAGCAGTGAAAAGGAACACCCAACAACTTGGGTAGGTCTCAGAGGCATTATGCTGAGTGAAAGAAGTCAGACTCAAAAGGTACATACTGTATGATTCCATTTATATGGCATTCTTGAAATTACAGAACTGCAGTGATGGAGAACAGATCGGTGGTTGTCATGGATTAGAGAATGGTGTGAATACAAAGGGGCAGAAAAGGTAGTTTTGGGGGTGATGGAACTGTTGTGTATCCTGATTTGTCGTGAGTGTTAACATGTGTTAAAAGTTGTAGAACTGTACCCCCTCCCAAGATAATTTTACTGTGAAATTTTTAACAGTAAAAATTAAAGAAAATTGCAATTCTATGGCCTGGTGGTAAGAAGATATAACTCTACTTCAAGGATAAATCTTTTCAAATAAAAAGATATTATGTGGAAACAGAGCAAAATAAGCTCCTTTTCCACAAAGAAATTAGATGACTTCAGTGGCCGGCATTGAGGTTACCATGAGGTAAGTCCCAAAGCTGCCACCTTGAAAACACAGCCCACCTAAATAGATGTGTCATTGGAAGCCCCTGCTAAGCTTTTTATCAAGAAATCTACATCAAGGAGAAAGTACCCAACAATGGCAAAAATCTTTTTAAGGAACAAAACAGTAATATTCTCACTGGTAAAGTAAAAGCAAAGGAAGGTTTTCCTAAGCCCAGCTTGAAAAATGGATGGGATAGATCTGGGCATCAGAGTGTCAGGCCACCCATTTCAGCCATTTAAAGAAGAAAGTAAAGCCTTGAAAACATGAGTGTTTTGAATAGGAAATTCTGGATTTTGGAACACTGTGGTCTTCTGTCAGTTTTTTGTTTTGTTTTGTTTTGTTTTGTTTTGTTTTGTTTTGTTTTGTTTTACAATGGTAGAGTTCAGGAAGCTCTGTGTTCTTTTAGGCAATGTAGACATGTATTTGCTTATAGTTACCATTCTTCTACCTTAGTTGCTGAGGGGGAACATAGCATCCTGGAGAGCAAGAGACTCAATCCTGGTTTGTTTTCTCTTTATCTCACCCTACGGCATCCTAGAACCCCTTTCATACATACTTCACACACTTTCCCTTCCTGTCAGTTAAAGGTGATCATTTAAAAACAAACAGTCCACAAAAAGAAGAGCACAGATTCTAAATTTTTGTGGTAATAATTGAAAATGTAAATTAGTTTCAATCATGTTCCTTTTGTTCTCCTGGTTTAAAATTACTGGTTAAGGTTATTTTACATTCACAACTGTTAAAACAGTGTATCTGAGAGAGGTGAAATGGATTACCGTGGAGTCATGTCGGTGGGTGGGACCTCCCACAGGCCTGTGCATGACTGAGTGCTCAAGCTGCCTCCGGGCTTCTGCCCACTTATGCCAGCTCTAAAGGGGAACAATATTCCAATAAAGATGTTTTCTTTCCTTTTATTCTACAATGGTTGTGATTTACACCATTCCATATTAGGCTTAGCAAATTCACATCCTCATCGTCAGCTGATGATGTACTAATTTGCCCTTTTCATTTCTTCACAAAACCACCTGGCCTATTTGGAGACCATAGGGCTCTAGCTCCTATATTCTGAATATAAATTCATGGCATTTTATTTTATTACATTTATTTTATTAGCATTAAAAAGAGTTCGAAGCTGCATTCTATGGGTGAGGCCCCCGATCTTATCCAAAGATACCCGTGGAGTATTTCCACTTGTACCTGTTTTATTTATGAAGTTGCTCTATTGAAGTTCATCTATAAAAATAGATTCCATTACTAAGAAAATGTTTGAAAACCACTCACCTGGACAGGTGAAATTCACAAATAACAAGGAGTTGAATTTTTAACTAGTCATCTCCACTTCCCATCCCTCTAAATGTTTATTTAGAGTATTGCTAACAAACATTTGCCTGATTTCATTCTTTATTTGCTCAATATTGGAACAGTGTTTATTGAATACTTACTATATGCCAGGACCGTATTTCAGGAAGGCATATTACTTATTCTCACTTTGCTGGTTGAAAAACTGCTGAGCAGTGAAGTGTCCCAAGGCAGGAAAGAGGAAGAACGAGGAAGCCGACTAACTGCATCCAAGTAACTAAGCACCACAGTGTGTGTATCCAAGGTGGCGGTGACTCAAGTGAGATAGGTGGGCGGTGACAAATGATTTGTAAGAAACAGACCTGCTGAAGTTCAGATTGAGACACTTCTGTTACAGTCACCGGGAATTACAGAACAATCGGAGCCCAGAGGAATGCAGAAGAAATGACATTTTTTCATGTCAGTGGAACCTGCCAAGGAATCAGATAAGATGCAGGCATAACAGAGGCTTAGGGACTAAGGAATGGGTCATTGTTGACCCTTGAACTTTCTGTGCAAACCCCAGTTAGACTATGAGAGAGCCTGGGAGATAAGACAGGAAAACAATCGGATAGGATCTAAATCTGTTGAGGCTGGGATTGAAGCCTATCCCAGCACCTAAGGACAGCTTTTAAACTCGGGGAGAGAGCATTCATGGGACACATTATCAAAGGGCATCCCGTGCTTTGAGACCTAGATGTACAGAGCCTGGATAGGATTTTTGTTTGTCTTTTTCCTGATTTTTCCAAACATAATTGCTTAGGTCTCAAAACTTTTTAAAAAAGTTATAGGAAATTACTGTTTTCTTCCTTTTAGGGGGAAATAGTTGAGAGAGAACACATTCATGGCTGTGCATTTTATTCCAAGGAAAGTCCATTAGCCAGTTGGTGTTTTGCTTGTTTTAACATCTCTGTGTAGGATGGTTTGGTTTCCTGTTGAAAGTAGGAGGTAGCCTAGGTAAGCTTTCAGTAGGAAAGACCAGGGCTTGAATACAAGCAAGCCTAGTTTCTAATTAAACAAGTGTCTAATACTGTAATTTGTAACGCACTCTAAAGAGAAAGGGCAAAGAGCAGCCAAACTAGTTTTTGTTGGCTCTGTTTTTGCAGTGCTAATATAATTCTGGCAAATTGGAAGAATTTAGATGAAGAATGAGTAAATTGCACATGCGTGTGCATTAAAGCCCTTCCTTTTGTTACTTTTTTCCCCATTGTTTATCAAAATTAATTTGCTGACATTCAAAAAGTACACCTACAGTGACTTGTTATTGAATAGCTTTTTGTACAAAACATCTCGGAGGAAAATCCGAAGACATCTACTGTGAGTCTTTAGGATGTGTAATGAGTTTCAGTAACTAAATTATGTTAATAGCTACTTGAAATTTCCTATAGAAAGTCCAAACCATTGGACTCCAAAAAATTATTTGTCAGTAAGAGAATTACTTTTTCTTACCTTGTATTTTGATGGTGGCTGGTTAGGATGGGGAGTCTGTGGCCTTAAAGCCTAGTGGCCATGTTGAAGGTAAGGTACATGGATTCACTTCATTGACTGAACTGACTAGAACAGGATCTTGGTCTAACAGTCTGACTAGTAAAACTGAATAGTAATAAGAACTGATTCTTAACTAATGAAATAGGACAAGGAAGGCATAAATGTTAAATCTGCTTCTGCCTACTGTATTTCTCTCTTCTATCGTGCCATTGATTATAAGATATACCACTGATTTAGTAACAACGTTTCAGGGAAAAGAAAATCGTTAGCAACCATTAAAATGTGATGCAAGGTGTCTTAGAATCAAGGCAGGAGTATTACAGAGTGCATCGCTTACATGGTAGCTAGGCGAATTGAGTGCTTACCATGTGCCAGACGGTACACTTGTGCCATACACTTCATATGCATTATCTGATGTAATCCTCACAGCACTCACATGAGTGTTTTACAGATGAGGAAACTGAGGCTTGGAGAGGTTGACTCATCCAAGGACTCCGCCTGCAATAAATGTCAGAACCAGGATTTGAAAGAGAGTCTGTCTGACTCTAGAAGCCACACACGTATACTTACCCTTTGTCGTTAACCTAAGACTTTATACCAAAATGAAAGATTAAAAGCAGTTAGCAAAGTTCTCTCCAAAACCTACCTCTTCACTTTCTGTTAAAGTAGCTGGCCTCCCCCAACAACAAACAAACAAAGCAAAAAACACCCCATTTCTTGAATACTTCTCAGTTTCATTTTTTAAGTTTACTGTTACGTATGTGAGTCTGCGATAGTCTGTAAAGCTATCAGTCACTTTAAAACTACATTCATAGCTACAATATCTGTCTTCTAATAGCTTATAAAGTGTATAAGCTCATTATAGGCAGACACACAGTAGAAAGAAACAAGGACTGTAGAAATGCATTGTAGCCAGATTTAACCAAAAAAAGATTTAAAGCAGACATATGCTACCTATGGTTTCAGGCACTGTTGTAAGCATTTTCTTCTCTATTTAAACTCTTGATCTGCACCATAGTCCTGTGAGGCACTGTTGTCCTCCCTTTTTTTTTTTTTTTTTTTTTAACAGATTAAGTACATAGTGCAGTTAGATGCCTTGCCTGATACCACATATCTGCTAAGTGGTAGAAGCGGGATTTGAACCCAGACTAGTTCAAGTCTGCTCTTAACAACTACACTACACTTGCCTCGTTTTCTATTTTCACATTTAGTAGCTTAAAATACCTTGGCTTGACTTACCACCTTTCTTCTAAGGAGCTTGTGCTATTGGCCTCTTCATTCTCCCCATGCCGGCACCTTGGGAGCCTGAAATGTCTGTGATATGATCACGGAGATACACTACCTTAAACAGAAGTGCTGTATTAGCTGCATAGAGATTAAAAGCGAGGGAGTATTTTGTCTGATTTCTGCCTATTGGAGAGGTGGAAATTAACTATTTGCTTACATAATCAGTGACTTTTACTTAGAACTCTTAAGAATATATTGTTTGGCCTTGGCTTTTGAATGAAGTTCACAAAAATTTTAAAAGGAAAAAAAAAGTCAAGTTCTTGCAAGTGCCTGTTTGGTTTATTTCAGGAAACTTCTCAAAGGTGAGTATTTGCAGCAAATAAAGAGTTCCAGTACTTACTACCAATTACTTAGCACTCACTGTACACCAGGTACTGTACTAAGTGTTTCACACATACTATCTCATTCAATCCTCTTAATAGTGCCTTGCGGGGGGTCCCGCCTCCCCCCTTCACAAAGGAGAGGAGAGTTTACTTTGTCTCTCTGAGCCTTAGTTTTTTCATAAAGGAAAGCCTCTTTATGTTCTCATAGGAATTTCTAAGTCTAGATGAAATTTTTCTCAAGTGTACGGCCACAGAGCTGTGTAGAACATAAACTTTACTTTTATAAACTCAAATTTTGACATCTTTCCGATCAAAGGCACAATTTGTAAAAGGTGCTCCTCAGAATGAAGATGAACAAAAATTAAACAATTAAATTGACACAGACATTGGGTCCCCAGTGCAACCATCGTATACTTTGGAAAGCTTTTTGTTTGGCTTGGCCGGTTTTCCCCTGGCAGCCTCTACCTCTAGCCCCCAGGCCCATCCCCTTTGCTCTGGCCCCATGCTTCAGCCACTTTGACTGGGGTGGGCTGTGCCCTAAACGCGTCATCGCCGTAGCCTAACTGCCTACTGCCAGGTGCTGAGAGTAAACTGCTTCCTGGTACCATAAGCAAGTATTTCAGGTTGAAAACTGGCCACAAAAGAACTGATTAACACGCAGAATGACATCGTTGAAAGCGCATGAATGAAAGTGGCATATTAGAAAGATCAAGGGGCTTGGATGCTGAAAACCTGAGATCAAGTCTTGGCTCTGCCCCCTACTAGCTCCGTGACCTAGGGCAAGTCCCATAACCTCTGTGAGTCTCAGCTTTCTTATCTGTAAACTGAGGATAATCAGAATAGCTAGTTCATTTATTGAAGATCAAATGGGAGAAAGCATAATGCAGGGGAGATTGCGCTGAAAACTAGAAAGTGTCAAATGGATATTCGTACATCATGCTAAGCTTAGTCAAGCCTCTGCTTTAGCCTAGTGTGATTTAACACATCTATAGCATTCAAGACATCTCTTTCAGCTTTTTTTTAAATTGAAGTATAGTTGATTTATAATGTATTAATTTCTGATGTATGACATAGTGCTTCATTTATACATGTATATATATTCCTTTTCATATTCTTCTCCATTATAGGCTATTACAAGGTACTGAATATAGTTCCCTGTGCTACACAGTAGGACTTTGTTGTTTATCTGTCAACTTTAAATAGATGCATGTATGGACTTTAAAATTGTACCTCAATTATTCCTACACCAGCACTTCATGCCAAGATGTAACATGTCATTTGGCAATTAAAAAAAAAAGGGCTTGATTCTTGCCATGAACCGTCATTCTAATTTTGATTCCACTAGCTTTTCTAGGTTTTCAAACTGACCGTAACTAACTGCATTCACTGACCAGATCTGGGATCATGAACAGATGACCTTACCGTGATGAGCTCTGTTAAGGAAAATAATTCTAGTTTTCCTCTACCTCACAGAGCTGTTGTGAGAAGCGACTGCTTTGAAAAGTCTAACATACTGTACAAGTGCAAGGGACGTGAATCAAAAAAGTGAATATTATGATTAAAGAAAGACCTCTCAGTGTTGCATAAGAACTAAAATACGCGAATAATTCTGTTAGAAAATGAAGGGTAAACATGCCATTAAAAAGGCATAGAGTGTGGTTGTCGTGAAAAGAGGGTATGTAGATGGAAGTATCCACATTTGACTGTGATGCCCTGTTGGAGAAGATACACTCGCACCAGACTATAGGCTCCTATGATCTTATCCTGTGTCTCTCATTCACTCGTGTAGCCTTAGCAGCTGGAGCAGTGCCTGGCAAGTGGTAGATGCTCAGTTTGTTGGATGAGTGGGTGAGTCTTTCTGATGATCACGGTGACTAGTGGTGTGAAGAGAGACTGACTTTGGCGTGGCTTGTTGGCTTGGCCATGATAGCCTTGTCCCAGGTCTCCATCTGAGGCAGAACTTGTTCTGAGAGGTCACCTAACCCAGAGTTCACATTAACATCCAGGTCAAATTACAAGGTTAAGTTTTCATCCTAAATGTTGCGTCAATTTATTTATAGTAGCCATGTACATTTATTTTACTAATTGTTGATATTACCCATCTTAGACCCTTAGGGTCCAGTTATTAAGATGTTAGAAAGCTGGGCAAACACTCTAGATGTCAATTTTGCCTATTTTTTGTGGGTTAGTGGGGAAGTGGTGGAGAATTTTTATTTTAACAAGATTAAGATGTATTTGGGTGAACATGCCAGTAAAACAAAGTCAAGTTGTAGTTTTCGATCTAAATTAGATTAGAAAGAAACCTTAGAAATTATGTAATCTAGGAAACTTTTTTTCCAAATAAGATTTCATGCAAAATCCCTGCTATAAAACAGATTAATGATATTTTTATTAATATAGATGTCTATTTTAACTTTATAACATTTTTTTTCATTTCTCAGTGAGAACATCAGTTAATATGTTGGAATCTTGCATGTCTTAAAATTTGGAATGTAGTACATGTGAATGTGCCTATTACGAATTTTTTTTTTACAACGAATATATAGTCAATGAAATAGAGTCAAATATTTGGAGAAGCCTCCAAGGTGCATGGATGGAACATACTTGAAAAGGACTGGTGTAGCCCCACTCATTCATACTATAGATATGGAGGTTGAAAAGATAATTACAGAACTTCGTTGTGTCTCCAGATTTTGCTTCTTGGTATAGTGATATTAATGACATAAGTCTGAACGCAGTTGACTACCTCAGTATTTCTAGATATCAAGGATTTCTCCTACTGCAGTAAATGTTTCTAGGCCATCTTATGGTTCCAGTGGAATCCAAGGTGATTTACAACCCTTTATTTTTATATTATGCTTCCTTTTGGTTAGAAATTTGTATTTAAACGTTTCAAATTTTTCATCGTGGTGTTAATACATCGTTATAGGTAGGACAGGGAACAAATTGAAGTATTTAGTTTTTTTGGTGGGTTTTTAAATTTTTTTTTTTTTGACATGGAGTTAACCTAGAAATACAACATTTAAAGAAAGGAAAAGTTTTGAAAGGAGGGCAGTAAATTCAGCATAGAGTCCCAGGATTGTCCTCAGTCCCAGTGAAGACCTCATGGCCAGTATTTGGGTATTTCAGCGTCTGCAGCGTTAAAGCCAGCCCTGTTTCCTAAGATGGAAATTGCCACGTGCAGAATGACTTGATAGAAAATGGTGTACATTCTATATAATCTTCTAACAGCAGAATACGACCAGTGGCACTTCCCCTAAAAAAAATAAATTACCCGAAATTTGCAGCACATTCATATTCAATTTCATCACAGCAGATGCTCATTAGTATGTTGTTATTAATTGGTATTCACTTTAGGTTTTGTTTAAAATGAAGATAATAATTAGGTTTTAATTACTGCATCGTTTGTGGGGGGGGGGGTTGTCAGTAGGGAGAGGGAAAGAGTGAAATGCCTCTTAAAGCACTGAAATAGTTCCTGATGCTTATTCAGCACCGTGTGCTGCCACAGACTGAAAAATAACTTCATCTTTAGGAGGAGGATTCTCAAATGAAGAAATTGCTGTGTGTTTTTTTTTTAATAAGCCTGTCGTTATCAAGAACTCACTGTAAATTGTCTACTTGATGGACATACTGAATCAGATGATAATGTGTGCTACCATTCTTCCTAATCAAATTACCAAAAAGACTTCTTGGAAAAGTAACCCTGACAAGAGGCTGATTAATGAAGTGGTGGCAATGTTTTGTATTAGAACTAATTGAAGTAATCCAAATAAGTTATTTCTGTAGCCTATGGAAATAATTTCCTTTGCAAAGAAGTACAGTGGAGTTGGCAAACCAGTGTTTTTTTCTCCCTCTGTTGTTCCTTTCTTGGGAAAAAAAAAAATAAGTTAATAGAGATATTGCAAATGGGTAGAAAACCAGTTTGAGTGGCAGGGAAAACAAGAAATCTTACCTCAGTCTTTCATAATCAAGACTAATAATTTATATAAAGCTTAAAGGTATAGGGAAATCAAGGGGTACTGGAATTCTAAAGGCATACCTTTACTAAAATACTAGAAATGCCATTTTTAATGGATTCATAAAAAGGAGTCGTTCATTTTCAAGAGTTTAAACATATTCCTTACACAAAACTTTCTGGAGCACCCATCGTGGGCATGGCATTAGATTTTCCGACTATGCACAAGTCCAAACCCTCCAGAAGCTTACAGTCTAGTCAGGCAGGTACAGGGTCTGCCATGTGTCCACTGTGACCTGGGAGTGCCAGTCATGGTGCTGGCTGCCCTCCACGTGCGGTCCCATTATCTTTGTAACATTCCCAAGAGGGTTATTAGCCTCATTTTATAGATGAAGAAATTGAGATATGAAGAGGTGAAGCGCTGTGACCCAGGTCACCCCAGCCTTTAAGTGGTAGACCTGACTTTCCAACCCCAAAGCTGGTCTGCCACCAGGAGGTACACACAGGAAACAGTGGAAATCATTTCAAGGGACTAGTGTTGTATCCTGAGGCAACATGTTGAGGCTCACTGAGGGGTGGGATACAGGTTCTGTGAATCCCTTCCTTCCACAAACCCTCACTGGGGGCCGCCCGCGCACCCGGCTCTGGCCTAGGCACCAGCAGTGCAGAGGGAGCTCCCATCCTGGGAGGCACAAGCATGATCAGACTGGGGAGGACTGTGGAGAGTGGTCTCGGGGCAGAGGGACATTCTGAGCCATGGGGACCCAAAGGAGAGGTGACTGGGTTTGTCAGGTGCAAGGTGGGCATACCAAAGCATGGTGGCTCAACAGGCTTCCCAGAAGCCATGATGACTGTGAGGTCTGATGAGGTCGGGAGCGACTGAGTGGATCTCTAGGCAAAGCTGCAAGGATGGGCCTGGAAGGAAGGGTGGAATTGCATGGGCCGAGGCCCAGAGGAGAGAGAACACTGGGCCCACCGGCCCAGAGCAGGGGTGGTAGGGAGTGGGCGAGTATGTGGCCAGGCTGGTGGTTGAGGGGCATGTGGAGAACTCTTGGGAGTGGGCCTGAGGGATTGGAACTTTGGCTGGTGGATGGTGAGGGAGCTGCAGGGCTTTTTCAGCAAAGGTGTCCCAAGGCACTCTTCCATTTCTGGACAGGTACCTCATGATCTTTGTCAGTCCCAGAACACAGAGTTTAGAGTTCTGAATCTGCTTCATGCTGTGATGCCTAGAGTAAATTCTATCTTCACCTTTTGCAAAGTAATGGGGTTAAACACACCAGCATTGTATTTTAAATTTATAGTCTGTGCTGGTTTATTTGTGCTTATAAAAGAAGAAGAATGTTTAATGATCAAAAACACGTTTGGGGTGCATTTTGCAGTCTGGGGCAGACCATTTTCCTTCCTGATTTGATATTGTTCAGACTTGAACCAAATGAATTTGACTTTTATGAGTTTATACCAGTTGATGTGAGAAGGCAGGCCTTGAATGTTCTAGGTTATATGTG